>NC_058405.1:108529070-108544070 GCF_002201575.2 Neomonachus schauinslandi
CAAAGCAACGGAATACACATTCTTCTCTAGTGCCCATGGAACATTCTCCAGAATAGATCACATCCTAGGTCACAAATCAGGTCTCAACCGGTACCAAAAGATTGGGATCATTCCCTGCCTATTTTCAGACCACAATGCTTTGAAACTAGAACTCAATCACAAGAGGAAAGTTGGAAAGAACTCAAATACATGGAGGCTAAAGAGCATCCTACTAAACAATGAATGGGTCAACCAGGAAATTAAAGAAGAATTAAAAAAATTCATGGAATCCAATGAAAATGAAAACACAATTGTTCAAAATCTTTGGGATGCAGCAAAGGCAGTCCTAAGAGGAAAGTATATAGCAATATAAGCCTTTCTCAAGAAACAAGAAAGGTCTCAAGTACACAACCTAATCCTACACCTAAAGGAGCTGGAGAAAGAACAGCAAATAAAGCCTAAACCCAGCAGGAGAAGAGAAATAATAAAGATCAGAGCAGAAATCAATGAAATAGAAACTAAAAGAACAGTAGAACAGATCAACGAAACTAGGAGCTGGTTCTTTGAAAGAATTTATAAGATTGATAAACCCCTGGCCAGACTTATCAAAAAGAAAAGAGAAATGACCCAAATCAAGAAAATCATGACTGAAAGAGGAGAGATCACAACCAACACCGAAGAAATATAAACAATTATAAGAACATATTATGAGCAACTCTATACCAGCAAATTAGATAACCTGGAAGAAATGGATGCATTCCTAGAGATGTATCAACTACCAAAACTGAACCAGGAAGAAATAGAAAACCTGAACAGACCTATAACCACTAAGGAAATTGAAGCAGTCATCAAAAATCTACCAACAAACAAGAGCCCAGGGCCAGATGGCTTCCCAGGGGAATTCTACCAAACATTTAAAGAAGAATTAATACCTAGTCTTATGAAACTGTTCCAAAAAATAGAAATGGAAGGAAAACTTCCAAACTCGTTTTATGAGGCCACCTTTACCTTGATCCCAAAACCAGACAAAGACCCCATCAAAAAGGAGAATTACAGACCAATATCCTTGATGAACATGGATGCAAAAATTCTCACCAAAATACTAGCCAATAGGATCCAACAGTACATTAAAAGGATTATTCACCACGACCAAGTGGGATTTATCCCTGGGCTGCAAAGCTGGTTCAACATCCGCAAATCAATCAACATGATACAATACATTAACAAAAGAAAGAACAAGAATCATATGATCCTCTTAATAGATGCAGAAAAAGCATTTGACAAAGTACAGCATCCTTTCTTGATCAAAACTCTTCAGAGTATAGGGATAGAGGGTACATACCTCAATATCATAAAAGCCATCTATGAAAAACCTACAGCGAATATCATTCTCAATGGGGAAAAACTGAGAGCTTTCCCCCTAAGGTCAGGAACATGGCAGGGATGTCCACTATCACCACTGCTATTCAACACAGTATTAGAAGTCCTAGCCACAGGATTCAAAAAACAAAAAGAAATCAAAGGCATCCAAATCAGCAAAGAAGTCAAACTCTCACTCTTTGCAAATGATATGATACTTTATGTGGAAAACCCAAAAGACTCCACCCCAAAACTGCTAGAACTCATACAGGAATTCAGTAAAGTGGCAGGATATAAAATCAATGCACAGAAATCAGTGGCATTCCTATACACCAACAACAAAACAGAAGAAAGAGAAATTAAGGAGTCGATCCCATTTACAACTGCAACCAAAACCATAAGATACCTAGGAATAAATCTAACCAAAGAGGCAAAGGATCTGTACTCAGAAAACTATAAAATACTCATGAAAGAAATTGAGGAAGACACAAAGAAATGGAAAAACGTTCCATGCTCATGGATTGGAAGAACAAATATTGTGAAGTTGTCAATGCTACCAAGAGCAATCTACACATTCAATGCAATCCCCATCAAAATACCATCCACTTTTTTCAAAGAAATGGAACAAATAATCCTAAAATTTGTATGGAACCAGAAAAGACCCCGAATAGCCAGAGGAATGTTGAAAAAGAAAAGCAAAGCTGGCGGCATCACAATTACGGACTTCCAGCTCTATTACAAAGCTGTCATCATCAAGACAGTATGGGACTGGCACAAAAACAGACATACAGATCAATGGAACAGAATAGAGAGCCCAGAAATGGACCCTCAACTCTATGGTCAACTAATCTTCAATAAAGCAGGAAAGAATGTCCAGTGGAAAAAAGACAGTCTCTTCAACAAATGGTGTTGGGAAAATTGGACAGCCACATGCAGAAGAATGAAACTGGACCATTTCCTTACACCACACACAAAAATAGACTCAAAATGGTTGAAAGACCTAAATGTGAGACAGGAGTCCATCAAAATCCTAAAGGAGAACATAGGCAGCAACCTCTTCGACCTCAGCTGCAGCAACTTCTTCCTAGAAACATTGCCAAAGGCAAGGGAAGCAACGGCAAAAATGAACTATTGGGACTTCATCAAGATAAAAAGCTTTTGCACAGCAAAAGAAACAGTCAACAGTCAACAAAACCAAAAGACAACCAACAGAATGGGAGAAGATATTTGCAAATGACATATCAGATAAAGGGCTAGTATCCAAAATCTATAAAGAACTTATCAAACTGAACACCCAAAGAACAAATAATCCAATCAAGAAATGGGCAGAAGACATGAATAGACATTTTTCCAAAGAAGACATCCAAATGGCCAACAGACACATGAAAAAGTGCTCAACATCGTTCGGCATCAGGGAAATCCAAATCAAAACCTCAATGAGATACCACCTCACACCAGTCAGAATGGCTAAAATTAACAAGTCAGGAAATGACAGATGTTGGTGGGGATGCGGAGAAAGGGGAACCCTCCTACACTGTTGGGAATGCAAGTTGGTGCAACCACTCTGGAAAACAGTATGGAGATTGCTCAAAAAGTTGAAAATAGAGCTACCGTACGATCCAGCAATTGCACTACTGGGTATTTACCCCAAAGATACAAATGTAGGGATCCAAAGGGGTACGTGCACCCCGATGTTTATAGCAGCAATGTTCACAATAGCCGAAATGTGGAAAGAGCCAAGATGTCCATCGACAGATGAATGGATAAAGAAGATGTGGTATATATTTACAATGGAATATTATTCAGCCATCAAAAGGAATGAGATCTTGCCATTTGCAATGACGTGGATGGAACTGGAGGGTGTTATGCTGAGCGAAATAAGTCAATCAGAGAAAGACATGTATCATATGATCTCACTGATATGAGGAATTCTTAATCTCAGGAAACAACTGAGGGTTGCTGGAGTGGGGGGGGAGGGATGGGGTGGCTGGGTGATAGGCATTGGGGAAGGTATGTGCTATGGTGAGCGCTGTGAACTGTGCAAGACTGCTGAATCACAGATCTCTACCTCTGAATCAAATAATGCAATATATGTTAAGGGAAAAAAAAAAAGAAGATAGTAGGAGGGGAAGAATGAAGGGGAGGAAATTGGAGGGGGAGACGAACCATGAGAGACGATGGACTCTGAAAAACAAACTGAGGGTTCTAGAGGGGAGGGGGATGGGGGGAGGGGTTAGCCTGGTGATGGGTATTAAAAAGGGTACGTTCTGCATGGAGCACTGAGTGTTATACGCGAACAATGAATCCTGGAACACTACATCAAAAACTAATGATGTAATGTATGGTGATTAACATAACAATAAAAAAGGCAAAAAAAAAAGTAAACCCTGAGTTCTCTTCAAATAAATAAATAAGTAAATAAATAAATAAATAAATAAATAAATAAATAAATAAAGTTTGTGTGAATCTAGATGTGTTTTTTCCATAACAATACAGGGTGTCCCTTTAAGACTAATGGAAATTCACAAGTACATATCCGTTCAAGAAAGATGGTTAGCTACTTACAAATTGATTTAACCATCTTATTTATAAGGCTACCATGAGACAGTGCATAAAATGCCCTGCTGATGTCACTGAATGCTTTCTACATGGTAAATAGAGAGAGTATGGATGCATGTGCATATACTGAGACTTACAGGTATACCAAGTATTTTAAGTTAAAGGGCAAGTTTTATTTAATCCTCATAACTCTATGAGGTAATATGATTTTTGACGTTTTACAGCTGCAGACACTGAGGTTCACAGAACTCTGACTGTTCTAAGGTCACACAGCTTGTAAGGGATACAGCCCCATCCTATCCACTATCCTTGTAGCCTTATTACAACAGACAGCAAGGTTGGTATGACATGACGTGTGTACTATCCAACACGCTGGCTTCCAGCAGCAGCACATTCATTTTAAAGATTGCACCCATTATTTGCTCAAGAACACATTCTGAAATGCGATGTTATTTTTCTCTTCTTTTCCTTGTCACTCTCATCTGCACATTTATAAGAACTACATTCACGTTACACTCTCCAGCAAACAGTATATTGCTTATAGCATTTCTTTTGAAAAAGAAAATTAAGTAGTGGAATCCTTTCAAAAATAAAATTCACCAGGAATATAAATATATAGAACAGATAAAAGCACAGCTTATTTGGTTAAAGAGGTGAGGGGAGCATAGCCTTGCTTTTTCTCTCCACATACATTCCTCCCTCCTACCAAAGCCCCACCCCACCTCCGGCCCCACCAAACTTTCACTATCATCTGGGAAAATCCTTTAGAATCCTAATGGTTCTTGGGAACAAAATGTGAAAACCAATGGCTACAGGGGAATATTCTGGATGATGACAATGATAAGGAGGAGGAGGATAATGACAGTGGCTAACATTTACTGAGTGCTTACTATGAGGTTAATGTAGAAACTCTTTACTAACATATTTGTGGTAGGTCCACCATCCGCCAAAACAGGTTAACATAGACTAGTTTATTAGATAACAAGCCATGAATTTGTTAGTCGATGGGAGACCTCAGGAATACAATGAAACATAAATACTGGTGGCAGAAGGGTCTCTGAAGCCCAAGAGGGGGGTACCACAATGTGAGCCTGACTCAGTCAAAGGGCAGCCAGTACCCATTCATCTATTCACATGTTCATGAAACAAATAATTCTTGAGTGCCTTCTTGGTGCCTAGGTACAAGAGCACCACTTCACATGGAACTTACATTCTAAAAGGGTATTCAAGTGGTAGAAAGAGAAAAAAGAGATGGAAGTACATCACAGACAACTATTGTTCAAAACGCTGTGATTCTACTATAGTGAAAACAAGTTAGTGGGGGCTACAGTAAACTTTCTAAGTTCCCTCTTAGTTGTAAGGACACATTATAAGTAAATGACATTTATAGCTACCAAGGGACGGGAGATCCTGAGAAACTGACTCTCAATTAGTAGAAAGAATTTAGAAATGGATAACCTGAAGGAAAATGGCAAAAACATATCTTTCTGTCACTGTCAAAAGTTACACTACTAACACTCAATTAAATTTTATTAAAACTACAAAATGGGACTGTCTGCATATCCATGGACTTGTTCTTTGTTAATTTTCCTATGAAGGAAGAGTTATTTTTCTCCACATAACAGAAGAGAAAAATTAGACAAAGAGAAGCATTTGTTATATAATGCTTATATATGTTATATAATGTTATATAATGATATATAATGAAATATTACGTCTGAAACATCATGTAGCACTTTTAAGCTTTTTCCAATTTATTTCTATTCAAAACAATTCGATAAGACAGCAGGACTGATATTACCATTCCCACGTTATTTAGATGAGGTAGGGACACTTGTCTGCGGTCTCCCTCTGGCACCTGATTTTAAGTCTCTGATTCTTGGGTTAGGGCCTTTCCAATGCACCCAAATTCTTAAGAAGAGAACACAATTGCCTGGACTCCCAGGGGAACTATTTCCCACATTAAGAAAATTCCCTAAAATTCCTCCTCATCTTTTGGCTCTAGAAGTATAGGAAAAGTGCTAAAAAACAAAAGAAAATCAGCCAAGGGCAGTTTCTCCACCCTACTCTGCTGATGTGCCAAATTGATTCTGGGCATGCATTTGAGCCCTCTCTGGCCTGGCTCATCTGCATTATGGTACTAAGAGTCTGTCAGATCCAGAACCACAGAGAGCCCAGATGAACAGCATCTAGGGAGTGAATAAGGGTCCAAAAGGAAGTTTCAACTCCCACGTCTAAAGCGTGCCCATGAGAAGCTCCGGCTACAACCATTCCACCATCTGCCTTTCTCCCCCCGCACCCTTCTTTTACCAGGCTTCTAACTCCGGGGCCCATCCATCCAACAGTCCTTTCCCCTGGATCTCAGATCCCATTTCCAGATAGGACTGTAGCAGTAATCAGTCCCTAAAACATAAGCCAGGTGTGGTAGCATTAATGTCCACATCTGGTTCTTTCCAGCCCCATTTCCCAGGACTGACTCTGCTTTTGGCATGACTTAAGAAACTTGGCTGGACCCACCTGGTCTGAGCACTGACACTTGAAAACCACACAACGGCACCTGACCAGCCTCAGACAGAGTCCCTGACCAAACATGAGTTCCCTGTTTCCCCCAACTTGGTGATTCAAACTGGTGGACATTCTCTGGGCAGCCAGCATTTACTGTCCTTGGCTCCTCCACACACACACACACAGCCTGCGCCTCTCTGCCTCTCTCTCTCTCCCTCTCTCTTTCCCTCCACCCCTCTGATAGAGTTCCCAGCATGTCACCCACCTGGATCCCTACTGTTCGCATAATGGGCAGAGGGATTACTCCTATTTAATTTTTTTTAAAGATTTATTTATTTTAGAGAGAGAGAGACAGAGAAAAAGAGAGCCCGGGGTGGAAGAGGGGCAGAGGAAGAGGGAGAGAGAGTTTTAGGCAGACTCCACACTAAGAGTGGAGCCCAATGCGGGGCTCGATCTCACAACCCTGAGATCCTGAGCTGAAACCAAGAGTCAGCCACTTAACGGACTGTGCCACCCAGGCGTCCCTACTCCTATTTAATTTTTACTAACTCTACTGAAAATCCAAAAGAAACAATTCAGATGCTCAGCATGTTTAAAAATAATGAAATATTTTCAGAATGGTAAGTATCAATAAGCAAAACAAGTCATGAAGCATATTTTCCAAGTTACCCAAATGATCATCAATAAGGAGGAAAACATTTTACTCTGGCTATAAATAAATTTTCAATCTTAAATAGATCTACATATCAAAAGCTTATTATTTGTCAGTTATGTTTAAATAGGGAATAACCCAACTGGTTCCTTATCCCAAGAAAGTATTACAGTGGTATAGTCTTATACCAGATTGAAATTCCTAGGATTGTGGTACAAGGTTTTCCAGTTCAGAATAATTAAGCAATTCAACAAATGAAGCCAATATCTAGAATCTCTGCTATTTTGAGACACAAGTACCAAAATCTCTTCCTATAGAACATCTTTGGGGGAAATTATATAGACATATTTTTCCCTATTCCTCCCACTGTGTACAACTAAAATCACTGAACATTATATATAAACATATAAGAAGACTCTGAGAGATGGAGAGAAGAAAACAGACTGGCTAGGGAACTGGGAACTCAAGGAATGATACAGTGGTGAGTTCCCTGGGTTTTCTTTTTGACTGATATATCCCAGACTAGAGAAGCCAGCAATTTGGAAATGCCAATGGGCACAGATGAACAACAGCCCCCAAAGAAGCCTATTCGCTTTAGTCAAAAGACCAGGAAAGAGGCAGCCTAGTAAGACAAAGCTTCTAGCCAACAGCCGTTTTCCTCAGTAAACACCACAGTAAACACTGTGGTTTCAATCCTGCCAGCAAAGACCTAGTCAAGGAGCTAGGGTTTCACCGTGGCAGGGCGATAACTTTCTCCTCCACCCCAATGTCAGAGAGGGCACAGATTGGAAGCTGAAACTTTGATCCCAACCTGCTGGGGTGTGTCAGATGGAACCCAGTGGAGTATTCATGACTTTCACCATAGCTCAATGGTAATAAGCTGCCAAGGAGACCTCCCCTCCCCCTCATCCCAGTGCACAAAGGTTGAGTGGAGAATTTGAATTTCCACTGCCCCGTCTCAGTAATGGTGTGGCATCTCTATCATCTACCAGAGCAGTGTCAGACTAGCCTGCAAAAACACAAAATTTAAATAAGGCCCAGAGTCTAAAAAATCTAAGATCCAAATGTCCAGATTTCAATTGAAAATTTCTCTTCCTACCAAGAACCAAGGTGTCTCAAACTGAATGAGAAAGGACAATCAACAGATGCCATCTGGGATGAGAGAGATGTAAAGCAACCAACACAAGAACGATTCAACCCACAGCTATAAACACATTTGGAACAAGTGAAACAGAAAGTTTCAGCAGGAATAAAAAAAAGAAAGCAGAAGAATAAAAGACATAAATAGAAACTTTAGAATTAACACAAGAATATATCCAATGAATGAGTTCAACTGTAAGATGGAGGGAACCCCCCACCAAAAAAAGAACAGTGAATCTGAAGAGAGAACAATAGAAATTAGCCAACCTAACAACAGAGAGAAAAGAGAGTGGGGGAAAAAAGGACTGAAGCTTCAGGAATGTGTGGGACTATAACAAAAGTTGTAACATTTGTCTCACTGGAGTCCCAGAAAAAGAGGAGAAGAGGGTGAGGCTGAAAAAAATATTCAAAGAAATAATGGCTGGCTATTTCTCAAATTTGACCAAAAAAACCAAAAAACACAAAAAACCCATAAACCTACAGATTTAAGAAGCTGGGAAAATCCTAAAAAGGATAACTCCCCAAAATTCCATGCCAAGACCCATCATAGCTAAACTTCTGAAAACTAAAGACAAAGAAATTTTAAAGCAGCCAGAAAGAAATGATGCATTAACTATGGGGGGAAAGCAATTTTACTAACAGTGGATTTCTCATCAAAATTTGCCTTTTTCAGTATCTTAATTTCGAAATCACCCCTTCTTGTACTTCATTCAAAATTTCATCTACCTTACTTTCTCGTGTATAAAAAATGAAGCAGATGGACTGCCACACATTCCTAATGACTTACCAAACTCACCTGTTTTAAATTGAGAATCATCAATGTGGAGGAGCATTTACAAAGAAGTGAGCTTCTAAAGCTTCTAAAGCGTTAATGTTCTTCTCTGTTTGGGAGTGGTTTCGGGCTTGGTGCCATAGTATTTGCCCTTTGTGGCTTCTCACATCCCAGACTTGGAAAATATGAGCCACGGTACAGAGAAAGGTAAGAAGCCCAGCAGAGCCCCTTAGTGATAAATGAGTTTGCATCATCTGTCATTAGAACTTCCTGCCAACTGGGTCATTCCCTATTAAATTACCACTTGTCAATGTTTAAAATACTGATTGATAAATGACTGTGCCAAAACTGATAACACAACAGCTTTTATTTTCTAATAATCCTAGTTACCACAGCCTGCTTGTCAAGGCACAGATAACTTTTTTTTTTTTTTTGTAAGTACTTTACCAAAAGACAATTTAATACAATGCTAACAGGTATAATGCCTGGCCCCTTATATGTTACATACTGGTTCCACTTGCCAAAATAAACCTACTGGCGATTTACTGATATGAGGAGCTCCAAGTTTCACATTTCATCAAATGCTAGTAATCTGTTTTATCAATATAAACTGCATTTTAATGAAAAAATTCTTTTCTTCAGTGTACTTCACTTTCAATGCCCTTGAGTATAATAATTCGTTCATGCTGTAGAACAAGAATGTTTTACAAGACCTTAACTCTCAGGAGAAATTCTCTGTAAATACAAAATGCTAGTTTTACGGGAATGTGTTGTATGCACATGAGTAGTGCCCAACACTACCAAAAAAAAAAAAGAAAAAGAAAAAAAAACAGGTCGTATTTAGATTTCAGCTTAAATATCCTTCCAAGATATTGAGTGAGTAACTTATTACTAGAACAAAGCTTAGTTGAGCAACTAGGTGATAGGTAAATGAAATAGATTCATATCCCTGAGGTCCCTGAATGCAAAATACATCAAAACATAGTGCAGACATGTGTTGAGGCAGAACCAATCACTGGAACTCAAAACAGTTTTAACAATCTGAAAATTCTATCATGCTTGCTTCCTTCTTAGTGATTCAAAGTGAAAATGCTTTGACGAAATTTAAGCAAGACTCTGTATGGTCAAAATTGCACATAAATTTATATGGCAGTTGGCCAATTTTAACTGTCTATAAAGCTGTTCGGGACCTACTTTGCCACAGAGCTTACTTCCCCAAAAGTTAACTCTGGCACCACTTTGCTTCTCCTTCTTTGATTCTTCTACTTTGTCTATTGGAAGCGAGTGACGATATACCAGGTCAGCCCTCTCTGTGGTGTTCTGTGGTTTCACACCCCCAACTACATTTTGGTCACCTACCACTGTTCTTCTTATCCTTTGTTTGTCCACTCCATTCAAAATGCCCAGCGGCAATGCCACTGGAAGGAATGAGGAAAACAAAAGAAACATAGTACCAACAGCTTCTCACCTGTGCCATTTCTTTCTGTGGCACTTTTAGGTCTTACTTGTCCTCTCTCTCATACACTAGTCATAATTGAGAGACCATTATGTCTTTTTCTGGGATTTGTGTGCCGCTAGACTGCATGGTCAAAATTAAGCAAAAGTAATAAATACACAGCAAATGCTATCAGTGAGGCCTTTCACTGGAGACAGCAGGGTAAACTGCTCGGGGTAGGACTAAAAAAAAAAAAAAAACAGGAATTGCAGAAACTCAACAGGCAGGGAAATAGAAAGTATTACCCTACAAATCTGTTCCTTCTAGGTGCTACCACCAAGCAGCAAAGAGCAGAAATCTCCCAAGAGATTGTCCAGGGATACTATGTAATAAGGTGTATGGGTAGCACACTGAATGAGTAAAACATACTGATGCAAAACACAGCTCTCCTTGACATAAATGTGCACACCGGAACATTCCATGGGGTCAGCAATTTCTGCCAGGTGTTTTGTCTTCCAGTAAATGGTTTTTCAAAAAATAGTAAATTCTGTATTTATATATGTATGTACTAGTCAAACTTAACCTAGCAAGTGAGGCAAGCTTTGAGTTGTCAAAGTAAAGATTCAATATGAAATATTTACATATATAAATGTGACTGTGTGTGTGTGGGGGGGGGGTATATGTAAATACATAATTAGTGACAATTTAGAAAACATGAATAAACAAACCAGGGAGAAAACAAAACTTTTTTGATACCATGTCCTTTTATTAAGAGAAGTGGTATCATAAAATAAAACTGTCCTTTAGATTTTTTTAATTATGTAAGTTTCAGGTGTACAATGTTAGTGTGACATCTACATACATTATAAAGTGATCACCCCCAAAATCTAATTCCCATCCATCACCCTACAAGTGACCCCCTTCACCCTCTCCCACCCCCCAACCTCCTTTCCATTTGGTAACCATCAATCTGTTCTCTTGTTTTGTTTTGTTTTATTTGTCCATTTGTTTTGTTTTGTTTTGTTTGTTTTGGATTCCACATATGAGTGAAATCATATGGTATTTATTTTTCTCCTTCTGACTTAATTCACTTAGCATAATGCCCTCAAGGTTCATCCATGTTGTTGCAAATAAATTTTTAATCACCCCAATACCACCATTCAGATACAGCCATAGGTAACATTTTCGTGTATATCCTTCTAAACACATTTCTCCATTTGTATATGGATATGTACTCTGTACATTTGTTAAAACGTGGGGCATATACATGGGGCAACAGACTACAAATACAGAACTTCCATACACAATGCCTTCAAAGACCAATGGATTTTCATGTTCTGTCTCTAAGAAATGGGCTCAACTGAGCTAAAACTGAACTATTTCTATTTTTCCAACCACTCTACCCAAAAAAAGGTGGGAGGGGGTGAAAGGGGGTGGTTACAGAGGAATATAAACATGTGGATATTCTCCCAGGTAATCTGGCTCTGATTTTTTCGTATCATCATAATACCATTCATTGTACACCGCTTCAGGATTTACAAATTCCTTTCAGATAAATTACAATCCCGTAAGGCTAGTAGGGGAAACATTACTGTTTCCATTTTGCAGGTAAGAAAATTAAGCTCAAGGCCCTGTGGCTGAGATCAGAGAATCAGAACAAGAGCCCAGATCTCACAAGGAATGCAGAGCTGCTTTCAACGTCCACTCCCAAATGTCCTATGCTCTCGACGGTCCTGTTTTTTGTGTCAGTCTAGAAACTATCAGCACACCCGAGAATAATTTTCAGTATCTCCTGTGAAGCAATAAGTTGGTATCAAAAAGTGGATAAAGCCAGGTGAACATCTGCCTCTCTCCGTTTTAAGTGAGTTCTCACACTGAGGTCACCTTCCATGCAACCTGACACTCCTTCATGAAGGCTGTTCCTTCCCTCTAGACCTTCAGTCAGCAGTGTCCACCCATCCTGACTCCCAGCACAAATTCTTCACTCCAGTGGCACTGTCTCCACACTGATGGTAGATGGCATTTTCCTCTCCCATTCAATGGGCCAGCCCCTGATCCACACAGCTCCTACCTTCCCTTTTCAAATTCAACCTCACAGAAGCATCTGGTGAAATCATCAATGCTTTCTTTTCCCTATTCCACTTCCTGAACCTTTCAACTCTAGCCATTCTACCTCTCTTCAACTTCACCCCATTTTCTTATTCCTTAATTTCCATAATTCAGCCCATGCATCTATTCTGAAAAAGAAAGATATGAGATATGAAAACTTCCGGTCTCTAAAATTAACACAGTGATACATAATGTTTAAACACATGAGACTTCTAAAAATAACAAAGAAAAATCAATTAAACTATTAGAGAGCACAAACTTCATAAAGTTTGAGTGACAAATATCCTAAGTCTATTCTGCTAGTGCCTTGTTCCCATTCTGATAAATAACTGACTTGGGTTTTTAAATAGGTCAGTGTGAAGTTAGTTTCTATTTGACAGGTTGATATGGGTATGTTTGCTGTGTAAAAAGTTAGTGAGTTTCGAAATGTCAATTTTCTATACATACACTTCAAATGCTAGTACATACATAATTTAAAGTATTTTAAAGTGCTCAAGATTGATCTAAGACCTATGGTACACTAATATTTTAAAAACAACATTTGTCTCCTAACAATCTAGTATGTTATATGGCTTGAAATGTGTTACTGTCCTTCAACATTCATATCAGCTGCAAGTGTTTTCAACTATTATTTTATTTTCTCATTTGTCTTCAACTCTGTAGCTTGCTGCAAAAATGCCATGACATCTGAAAACTGTTACAGTAAGTAACCACTATATCAATCAGTTCTCTTATGAGTTTCATTTTACAAATTCAACTACAAACTGTTGAATGCAAAGATTTATCCATGTAACTAAGTATCTCTCTGGTTATTACCAAGATAAAGAACTGGAAATATTGTTAAAACACAGGATATGTCTTACAGCCTTTCTGGCTACATACAAACATTCATAAAAATACGAACATCAATTTTTGAGTTTGGCAAAACACTGCTATATGGTGTCATATCTGCATTAGCCATAACAATGTGAAACATGGAAACTCCTGGAGAGTGAGGACTTAATTTTGGATCCACAGAACCTACAAGAATCAGGCACACAGTAGGTCCAAGAACATATTTCGTAGATAATTCTCAAAATTATGTACTAGACAAGCATCTGAATGTTCAAATATAGAGCCACTGAAGTCTGGGCGAAAGAAGTGGATGAACAGTAGAAACTAGGTCTTCAGGAAGTGACATTTGTAGGATGCATTGGCAGAATTCATTATTTATGTAATTGGACAAGGAATTATGAGGAAGGGGTATTAAAAAGGCAGCAAACAATTCAGAACATGTGAGTTTTGATTCTAACTTTGCACTAATCACGTTCATCTTTATGCCAAACCCCAAAATAGTAGCACCTTAAGCCTTGACTGTGAGGCGCCCCCACCTTTCTGAAAAGGCACGTTCTATCATGACTCAGGGCATTCCCTTGGAGGACAGGGCCTTCTTGCTCCTTATCAGACAGGCAAAGCAATGTTTGCCCATCCTCCAAGACACAGCTCCATCACCTTCTCTGCAATCCCTGCCCTAACTCTGGTTCTGACTGGACTTCACACAGTCTACATGCCTTTCATGGTATAAGGACCAGGGAAGCAATACAGCAGAGTGGTGAAACATGAATGTCCTCCAATGGTAGGCAGGGCCTGGGCTGCGGGCCAGGGGCCCCCCACCCCCTCACCCCCCACCCCCCCGCCCAACTGACTGCCTTTGGGACCTCTGACAAGTTACCTAGGCCTTTTATGCTTTGGTTTCCCTATGTGTCAAATAAAACAATAAAAGTAACTGCTTCATAGGGTTGTTAGAAGGAACAAAAGAAATCATGAATGAAAAACTGAAAACTATCAAAATATAAGTGCTCTTGCTGTTGATTCCCTCCTGTTTTTTCTCCTTTACTAAACCCTGAGGCTCTAGAATATAAGCACTCTATATCTGTTTCCTCATATAATAGCAACACACTTAATAATGCCTTTCCTAGAGACTATGAAGTGTTATTTAAAATATAAAATCAATTCACAAATTCAAATGGCATTGAGTGGTTTTAAATGCTTCACCATGAAAACTGACAAAGTTACTGTTATTATAGGTCATTAGAATATTAGGTAGCAGATGGTTAAGGGTTGGAAAGTCATATGATCATAAATCTCCAAAAATCTTATGAAAGAATGAAAAAGAAAAAAAAAAGGACACTCGTGGCATATAACAAAGATCTGTTGGGAATATAATTCCAATTCCCTCTAGTATCAGATGACCAAAAGGTGTGAAAAACATTTTTGGGAAGTTCAGTTTTGTTACCTTTTCACCTTCTTTTGCATGTCACCTTTTCTACCTCTGGTCCACCTCACTCACTGAGACATCTATACTTACATCATCATGCTTCCCTCCAGGTATATACTTAAAACCTGAGGTGTCTCACACACCTCCAACTGCCCCAGTATCTGTTCTCACCTCTTACCTAAAACTTCTCCTGACTTCCTGGGAAAGAACACAAGATTTGGGGGTTGGAATAT
>NC_058405.1:108545616-108576824 GCF_002201575.2 Neomonachus schauinslandi
GGAGGAGGAGGAGGAGGAGGAGGAGGAGGGGAGAGGAAGGAAGAGGAGGAGAAGGAAAAGTTATCTGGTATTCTCAATTGAATTTATAGAGAGAGCCGACCAGGTTAAAAAACAAAAACAAAACAAAAACACAGAAACAGCATTTGAGGAAAATTACTCCCTAAAAAGATGTTTATACAATGTTGTAAAATAAATGGGTTTGTAAAAATAGAGATGATTCTTTTTAAATTATAATAACAGTGAAAATAATAGAGGAACCAAAGAGTCTAGAATGAAAATTAATGACACTATTGTTTAAAATAAGAGAATAGGAATATATTCCATGTTAACCAGGTTTCTTTAAGCTCCTAATTCCATTTAGCTTGGAAAGACAAGGAGAAAGAGAAGATAAAGCTACACATTTAAAACTGACAAAGGGCAGTACTTCTATGCAATTTATAATTAATCTGTGGGACCATGTGTCAGTAGAATTTATTGAGAAAAATAGTTTAGTGCTATTTAAAAGGGTAAGACATTAGAAGAAAAAGTATTGCAATTGAAGTTACACTAGCTAAGAAAATATTATAAGAGCTATTAATCATCAAGATTCCGGTCCGATGGATAGCAGCTGAGGTCAAGAAAAAAAAACTGCACAAGTGGCCAGGTGAAATGTGGGTGTTTTATATCTTTCCCTAGGTGTTTCACTTAAGTCACTGCTAAAGAAAAGAATACTCAGTGACATTCTATTTCAGACTATATTTTACCTATTATTATGATCTATGTGGTCACCCCCAAAATTTCAATAATCATCCTACCACCACCCTTCTCTGTATTAGGAGAATGGACATTTTCTTTCATCTCTGCCATGTAATTACCATGGGGGTACAGGATGGAAATGCTTTACTAAGTCTTCGTGTATTTTATCAGTGGTTTTCAACCTGAGAAGTTCAAAACAGAGTGATGTCTAGGTTCTGTCTACAGAAATTCAGACTGGGATAGGGTTCTCCTGGGCATAAGGATTTTTAAAAGTTCCACAGGATTCTAATACACAGCCAGAGTTGAAAACCATTACATTTGAAGAGTCAGTGCAAAAGGCAATAGGACCACCTCAAAATACCCAAAATGATTTCACACACATGCACGTGCACAAGTCCTAGGGCTAATATACTCCCAAAAGAAGACAAATAGAACCTGTAAAATGAATGATTTATATCTCTTTTTGCATACCATATGAGTCATTAGATTGCATCTCAATCACTTTTTAAAACCTTTAAATTATATATCTATAAAGATTTTAAAGCAATATAAGTAGATTTGGGCACACTACTATTATAGCCTAACTAAAAAGCCATGGAAAAAGACGTATTTTCTGGAAAACAAGATCCAGCTATTATCCACAAGCTTTCCTCAACTTTCCCAGTCATGTTACTATATTGTTCTTACAAGGACAGAATATTATTTTTCTGTCATAAAAGTAAGGTAATAGATAACCTGCATAGTCTTTAAAAGTGATATATAATAGCATTATAATTAAAGGTCTGTCAGTTCTTCCATTATAAGGCAGTTTTAGGAATTTTATAACCTGAATATTTGAATTTGTTTCAGGCATAAACTGGTCTTACAAAGCCTAGATGTAAAATTCAATTTTCATTCCTGTTTTATAAATATTAAAATTACTTTAAATTGTAGACAACTAAATAAGCTGGGTTTTTTTTCCCCATGTGGGCTTTTGTCAGATGAAAAGGATATTTTATTATCCTATTTAAAGCTTTAAAAGATTGCTTAGACCAAGCTGTTTTATTGAGTTGGACAAATAACCAAAAAACAGTTTAGAGTTCCTCCCTGGAAATTCCTAAGAATAGAAAGGAAATCAACTGCCCAGATGAGTCAGTGCACACTACTGTATTTCTAAATACTTGGTTTTTATATCAGATGCATGGGCATTTGAAATAGCAAGCTTAAGGTTCTGTATTATCTAAATCAGAATGTAAGGAGGTGTTTTACAGTAATTCATGCCAGTGTATGTTGGAAGAAATAAAATAGGGAATACAACAAGATATAGGACCTAGAATCAAAATAATCACAGACTTTATTTAAAGGAACTTACAGGTCACTTTCACCAAATTCACAGAAACATAGGAACTCTCTAAACAAGGTGACACATGGTTCTTCTGCTTGAATGCTTCCATTATGTCAAAAGGAGGAACCACAAAAAACCTCTCTGTAAGTTCTACCAATTCTATCAGTAATGATTTTGAAGCAAAGAAGAACAAATAAATTACCCATGCCCTACCTTGTTACTAGAAGCATTTTAAACTTCCTTCTCAACTGTGCATTAAAACGCCAGAATGTCCCTAGGGTCATCCTGCTTTATAGAAGCAAGTGCCACCCAAATGATCTTATTGTCATGTAACTCTGTGGTAGAGGTTCAGGAGCAAAAACTTTGGAGCCAGACAGATCAAATTTTTGATCCATGGTTCCACCCTCTGTCTGAAATGTGACTATGGGAAAATTACTTATCTTCCTCTTCTCATACACAAATGTGAGTTTAATACCTAATACAAAAGGCTGTGTGTATTAAATAAGATCTGTGAAATGGATTATGCATTACCTCACTCATAATAGAGACTCATTACTAATATTAAAATTAACAGGATGAAAGGATCCATTTTCCCGATTTTATAGACATAACTAAGCCACAGAGCTGGATATGCCGGACTGAGGGGCAGGGCTGAATATGAAGCAACTAAAGAACCAAGGAGAAGCCACCTTCACTGGGAGCTATCCCTGGTGCTGCTCTCAGACCTGGGGCCCACGGCTTGCCTGGCCCTATTAACCTAGGGTTCATCGAACAAACCAAATTCTGACTTCTAGTTTTCACCTTGATTTAGGAATGTTCTCTTGTGTTCCTGGCCTGAATTCCTATTTGCTCCCCCCTAGACACCGACTGGATTATTTCCCCCATGAAAACCCAACCTAACATCAAATTGCTTCCTTTGCTGGACATTTTTTGATTTGAGATTTTTAACCTGAAGCATATCTTTTTATGTCTAACCTCATTAATGATGGTTCCTAAAAAAGGGTCGATGTCCCTTTCTCCTAAAATTTTCTCAGGAAAATTAACTATGTCTACAGCAGTAATTTAAAAAAATCAGAAAGCCTGAGAATAATTTAAGAGTAGTTACTAAATCGTTCCAGGAAAGCAGCCACTACACCTGAGTGCCAGTTTGACAAAAATACAGCACACCTGTAAGTGCTACTTTTCCCATTCCTGTGCAGAAAGCACTAATCTACCATGGACTTTTTTTTAATCCTGAATATGGCCTTAAAGTCCGAAGCAGGTTCCCAAAACAGCCATTATGAGCCAAAGATGGCATGCAAATAGACACTTACCTATCATCTCTGAGTTAGTACGAACGTGTGGGTTTTGCAAAAGACCTTTTGTTGTTTTTGTTTTTACATTTTAAGTCTCAGTTGGAGCGCTGCTAGAGCATACGCTAGTGGTTTGAAGAGGGCAGAAGCACCCTTACGATTCAGATACGTAGAAAGCAAGTACATGGTTATTAAAGAATCAGAGCTTTCTCTTCTAAGACTGGAGGTGTTAGCCTTATGTCCTGGATAAACTCCAACTTAGGTAATTACATTCTGCTTACCTCACCCCCCTAGCAATTTTTTCGAGTGAATCCAGTGTTGTTCTTCACTTCCTACCCTAACCTGCTGTGTAGTGTTGCAGGGAGCTGTTAAGCAGCTGCCATGCTTCACTCTACAGCGGTGACTGCTTCACTGTATAATTTGTAACCATTCGCAGTATGCTTTGAAATCTTCCAGGATGAAAGTGTTACCCTAAAATGCGAGATGTCATCATCATTTTAAAGGCATACGGTACAACCGCTTATTTAACAGTTAAATTCAGCATAACATATTTAGAAAATACCTTATTTCACGAAAACCCATAAAACTAGGTTAAAATACCCACAAAACACGCTACAAAGATTATATGAAAAGGTACTTAAAGAAAGCAAACTATTTATCAACTATATGAATATTCTGCCAAAGAATGGAGTAGTAGGAAGAACAAATGCTTAAGACATTTTTATTTGAAAATACATCTGCCTTCATCAGATGGTAAAAATTCCCAATGTCACCCAAGAAAAACAGTGAAGAGAAAAATTGAACGTTAAGTCAATGGCAAATGGAGGAATGCCAACACTTATGGAGAAAGAGATCAAGGATAAAATACAATTTTTGACATTTTCTTATTTCTCATCAGGACAGCCAGAGAATTATACGAATTCATTATCATGAAGACATTGAATTTTTACTATAGATTGCCTGGGGACACTTACAGACAGGAACATACATTTTGGCAGTACTGAAAAGGGTGTCATGTTCCAACCAAGAAAGGCTACTTGAGGTACGTGGACCATCCACAGGCTGTTATTTAGTAGACATGCTTTAAGGTCAGTGGTTCTTGGCTGAAGAGTGGAAAATCTGGAGAACTTTAAAAAAAAAAAAAAAGCCAATACCTGGGTCCCAAACCCAGAGATTCTGATTTAATTGATCTGGATACCAAGATCTTTTTTTTTTTTTTAATTGTTCCCCAGGTGATTATAATGTGCAGCCAATGTTGAAAACTACTGCTTGAGGCTATGTTGTACCAACCTGGTTATAATTGTTGTTTGGCTTTTTTTTTTTTTTTGAGGGGAAATAAATCACATTATTTGAGGCCATGTGTATCATCATACATTATTAATACCGGCCACACAATTAGATACCATAGACATGTTTCATGGCATGATGCTTTATCAACTGGGAGGGGAAAAGGCTTTATCACCCAAGGATTGTATTTCTTAAAGATCATAATTTTAATGCAATCTGTTTTTGTAGTAAGAGGAACACTCTCTACAAGAAACAATAACTCTGAATCTAAGAGGTTTTTGAATTTACAGTCAGCTCTGGGTATATTACCTGTGCTACAGATTTGTCTGCAGTAAACCATACAATCTCATGCTAGCATTTTCCCGCCACACACATCTGAGCCATACCTTCTCTGTTCAGAAAATAACGAATAATACATTACCATATGAATGCTTACTTATCTACCTTCAAGTAGAAGCACTGCACTTTCAACATATTAAAGAAATATCTGCAAGCACGAGCAGAAAGAGATTTTCACTCAGTCAAGCACTCAACAATTGTACATAATGATGTGAATAGTTGATTCTCTGTCTAGAAAGTGAGATGTAGTAACATTGAATTTTACTGACTATAACAGCCCTGTTCCACAAGTGCTAACCCTGAAAAATATCTGTAAACTAAACATAACAAAGACAGACAAAAGAAGAATAAAAGTCAACAAAACAGCGCAGGTGAAAAATAACCATAACCAGCAGGAAAGCGTGTTGGATATCCAAGTACTTTAAAAGTGGTAACTAAGGACTTAGATTATAAAAAGTTATCTTCATGAATTAAATTAGTCATGGGAGAAGAGATGGGAAAAAAAAAAAGACCCAACTAAACATTATGATGGTGTGTACATTACACATCAGAGTAAATTAAACCTTATATTTTTTAATAATCACCAAAAGATTCAGAAATTGAGGTAGCAACACCTAGAGGTCAGTTCAGATATCTGAGAATGGCAATTAAAATTGATAAAGTAAAACAGAGTAGTAGGTATGATCTTATAGAGGGGGGAAGACCAGGGAGATATGCATAGAAAATATACCATGTACTGTGCAAAACAATTTATCTATGTCCTCTCTCACTTAATCCTCACATCATCTTTATGATTTTATGTTAGGCAAACCAAGGGTCAGAAAGGTGACATAATTTGACCAAGCTGCACATCTAGAAAATGGCTGAACCAAGACTGAAAGCCAGGTGTGAATGGCAAGTTTTTGTTCTTTCCTCTGCACCAATTGTATATTTTATAATACATGTTACTCTTGCCCACCCTGTCACCCTGCTGCCCTCCTCCCCTTCACACTGGGCATCCAACCTAACTACCCAGAACTTCAGCTCGCCCCTAGGACATCAGCCAGCTATAGAAACAAGACTCCAGATAAAAAGCGGGATTCAGGGGCGCCTGGGTGGCTCACATGGTTAAGTGTCTGCCTTCGGCTCAGGTCATGATCCCGGGGTCCTTGGATGGAGCCCCGCATTGGGCTCCCTGCTCGGCAGGGAGCCTGCTTCTCCCTCTCCTTCTACTGCTCCCCCTGCTTGTGCTCTCTCGCTCTGTCAAATAAATAAATAAAAATCCTAAAAAAAAAAAAAAAAAAAGCAGGTTTCACCTGATAGCCCTAAGAAGAGGCAAAACAGGCATACCACCAAAGCCATCATGCAATGGAAATTTTAAATACCTTCTGATGAGAGACATGGAGGGAAAGCTTAAGAAAATTTTCTAATCATAAGGGGTAAGTAATTTATAACAAAACTTACAAAGAGGAAGCATTAAAAAAACTGACAGTTGTATATAATATTGGTTCACTCAGGAATTGTGATACCAAGTCCCAGAAAAGGGAGATAATCAAAATGATTTTCAGGTTCTGAGTTACAAATGCCGGAAACTCCTCTTCCTCGTTCCTAAAATAAGTTTTATAGGAGTAGCTCAGTATTTACTGGAAGGGCAAAAAATGTTATAAGTAAACAGAGTTGGCCGATGAGCATTTTAATCTCAAAATGAGTTACAGATCAAAGAGTTGGACATTTTTCAGTGTAAAGTGGCAACAAGTTGTAATGCCACTGATATGTCTGGGACTCTTCTAAGAAATTTCTGGACGCCACACATTCCTGGTGAAACTGGTCTGTTTTATCAGTGCTGTTTAATCCTATTCTGCTAATTAAGAATACAACCAACAACGCTGGCTGCACATTTCTAATAATCTCATGAAGTTTTTGAACTGGCAGTTCTAATTTGCGATTCTGCTGTGATGGTGCTCTATAACCTCGAGTAAAAACCTCTCTGCTGTAGTTTCTCCAGCTGCAAAATGAAGGAATTATACTGAAGATCACTAAGGGGTTTTTATTTCTTTGCTCCTCTCTCAGTTCTGAGTCTATTCTTTGATAAGAAAAAGTCAACTGCTTAAAACTGAAAACAAAACAAATTTGTCTGCATTTGAACATGAGTGATATTTTCCTCTGATTTCCCTATTCCAGCTAACAGTACAACAATTTTAAAACTCAGGCATTTCTTTGAGTTCATTCTCCCCCTTGTCTTCTATTTCCAACAGAATTCATCACCTAATCCTGAATATTCCACTTTCCCATTGTCTCTTGCTTATGTCTTTTCAAATCCATTCTCACCAACTGAGACAGAAGCTCCCTCTTCAATTAGCAGAAAATAATTATAACATACACTTTAGGATTTGGTATTAGAAAATGAGTTTTGGTATTACAAAAATGAAATGTGGTGGTTTTGAATAGACCCTACTTCTCTCCATAGAATCACGGGGTCTGTTCGGGGTATCGGCTGATATTTTACAGAGCCAATCTGCACTGGGTTTGAATGGGATGGGTGTCCCAAACAGATAAATCAGTTCTCTACTTGCAAATGAATTCAGAGCAGCAGTCAATACTTGTGAGCCTAGAGTTAGCTGATAGAAACAGGAAGCAATGGGCTGGACACTGAATTTCAAACAAGAAAGACATTTCCATGGATATACAAAAATACAACGTATAGGAGAGAAGAGGTGTTAAATTGCTCTTTCTTCTCTTGTTGCCCACTAAGTATATATGAATCTTAGTGTGTGGCCAAGGGGAAAATAAGAAAAGAACTTCTACCATTCTCATTTTGTGACTGTCTAAAGAAAAGGACCAAGATTTCAGCTTAGAACAATAGGCAAGACTGAACGAAGGGGCAAGTGTTTGTGCAACTAATGAGCTTACCTTTAATTAAAGAGAACTGTAAAAAAAAAAAAGAGAGAGAGAGAGAGAGAGAGAACTGTAACTAGGTTTCCTAAATTGAATTCCAGTCCGCTAATTTTTTAAGTTCCATATGTAATAGTACTGATACACAAAATTAGAATCTTCCAAGATAAAAAGTGACAATTATTTAAGAACTAGTTTCATAGGAATACTTACTGATAAAAATAAATTTGTAGGTAACATTGAGTCAAATATATAGTAAGAACAAAAACAACCAAACTTAAGGAAAGCTTACAATTTCTAATTACTCCCGGAAGTACCTCTGCAGATAGCTGCTTGTTAGTATAACCCTTGTTAGATGTCAGAAAGATCTAGCATTCACCTTATATTAAGCCCAAAGTATAGAAGCCCCACAGCATACATGACAAGAGTGCACACAGAGAATAGTACTTGGATTTAATATGCTTAGCAATATTTCTAAGTAGAATTTTGGTACTTAGTCCAACATGATAAAGATAAGTCAATACTAGAGCAACACTGTTTATTATTATTATTATTATTATTTTAATTCTAAGTTGACATAAAGCAAACATCTGTTGCTTTTAAAATTACTAAAGTCATACAGGACCATAATTTGGGACAAAGTTCTTATTCTACAGAAAATTAAATAAATTACATAGAGGTTAATGAAAGCACTAAAGGTATTTTGAGAATGAATACACAAATTAAAGACAATAATAGTAACAAGTACCATTTATTTAATGCTCACTATGCTTCAAGCATTTTAACAAGTACTTTACATTTGTATCTCATTTAATTTTCACAGCAGCCCCAAGAGACTGTTATTACTACCCCTACTTTACAGATGAGGGGGGAAAAATGAGGTGTGAAAGATCAAACAACTTTCTCAATATCGACCAAGTGGTTAGCAGAAAAGGTGGTACTGAAACCTAGCTGTGCCTGACATCAAGTCCATTTTCTTAGGCACTGTACCACGCTGCCCTTTCATTATTCAGTACTGATCTCAGGATTCCCTGCCCAAAGGGACTGAAGCAATTCAGTTACTGAACTCTGAGAAGACAAAGGAAGGAGTAATTCAATAAATTCCTGCTTATCCAGAAATAAAGAGCTCAAAAGATCTAATATTTTCACAAATTCTGCACTCAGTTTTTATAAGATGGTAACAAATGACAAGAAACAGATATCTTGGATTTACTTGGCAAAAATAAATTTTGAGCTTTGTCAAGTATGTCAAAGGAAAGAGCAAATCCAACCAAAATGTCTAGAAATGCAGGTCAATACAACAAATCACACAACATTCTAAATAATGACACCGGGATAAGAGTGGACCCTTCCTGCTGGTCAGCTCTATCTAAATGACCTGCCAACATCTCAGACTCAACACAGAAAACTCTGAATTCACCATCTTCACGCAAACAAATCTATTTCTTAATTCCAATAGGACAAATATTCTCCTAGTCACTATAATTAACATTCCGACATGATCCAAGACCATTTCTCCATCCAGTAAGTTGCCACTATCAACTTGGCAAGTCTACAACCAGCGTATTTATGTGTATGTCCTCCTTTTCACCTATATGCCGCTTTCCTAGCTCAAGTCTTCAATAGCCTATTCTAATATTTTTTAAAATTGTTTCTCTGCTTCCTATTTCCTTTCCCATCAATACTCTATTTATCAATACCAAATTTTCCCATTTCATAATCTAAGAGTGGCTACCAAATGACGATAGGCTAAAGTCCAAATTCTTCAGCCTTAATGCTCATCTCTAATCTTGCTACCTCTTCGCCCAACTGAGTCAAAGGTAATTAATCTCTTCTAGGCCCAATGATCATTCACCGCCATAAATCTGGTTGTAACTATTCTCTCTCCACAATGTGTGCTTGCATGTACCCTAACCCACTCTCCTTTCCCTCATAGGAAGAAATAACATGGCATTAGTGGAAGAGCATATTGAGGCCAGTTTCGGTAGCTGTACAATTTTACGCAAGTTTAACCTTCTGAACCTCACTTTTTCCACTTGTAAAATGAGGATAATAGTACCTACCTTGCAGGGGTTTGGTAAAGATTAGAAGTAATATACATAAAGTGCATGCCCAGAAAAGGCAGTTGATAAATGATAGCCACTATCATTAGGCCCAAAGCTGAGTCAGTCTTCAACACCCAGGCTAAATGCCATAAAAAGCACTTGGTTGTTTTTTTTTCCCCCCTATCTTAAAGATACCTGATTATGCCTATCATTTCTACAAAGCTCCTATGATTAAGGACCCTGTCTTATATATCCTTATATCCTAGAATACCTTCTATTTACCATACAAATAGCAAGCTTTTAATAAATGTTGGGTGAAGAAGGCATGAATAAACCTCAAAGAATTAAGTTACTGTTAATTCTGATTACTTTGAAACATATTTTTAAAGAATTTCCTATAAAGTCTTTTATCTGGAATTTCTGTGGGAATAAGCTATTCTGTGTAAGAGATTATTCTGGCAGTTTACTGCTGAATGATACGTTCCAAATAGTTTATTTTTTAGTGGAAAACTATCTAAAACACTCCCCAGCATTCTTCACAAGAACACTGAACAACTGCAGTGACTTCTGTGCCGATCACCCCACTCACCATTCCACACTCTAGCACCACCAGGAATGCATACGTATCACAGGTGTCAGGCAGATGCGGAACGAGCCCATGTGACTCTCTCTCTCATGCACTACTGAATTATGCCCTCTCATACACCGCGGCTATGTGGATTGACAGGATATAAGACAGTCCTTACCTTTACTTGAATTACTGGCAAACTTCAGATCCTCGGATGTTCTATAAAATTGGTAGGGTTTTCAAAATTTTGTTCCCCCTCACTTTTGAGGTTGGAATCATACTAATGGGTGAGCTTATCAAAAAGCCTGTCAAACAGAATGGTGATGATGGTTGTATAAATAAAATCACTAACATTGACTGGACATGAGTAGGTGGTAGGCATGGAGCTCAGTCAGCACATTGTAATAATTATCTCAATTGGCTTAATAAATCTAAGAGGTTGGTACTATTTCGATTACCATTTTACAGATGGGAAAACTGAAGTTTTAGGATGTTAAGTGATTTGCTTTAGGCCGAGCAGTAGTAGTAAGTGATATAAGACAGACTAGATTGCTGTACACCATCCTGCTGACTCCCACTTCTTATCCAGCTTTACCCCAT
Organism: Neomonachus schauinslandi; assembly: GCF_002201575.2. Taxonomy (NCBI): domain Eukaryota; kingdom Metazoa; phylum Chordata; class Mammalia; order Carnivora; family Phocidae; genus Neomonachus; species Neomonachus schauinslandi. The sequence goes on from NC_058405.1 coordinate 108,556,678, forward strand.
ATGGAATGATTTGAATAAGTGTTTTTTAGGAAGATAACCAAAGCTTGATCCTTTAAACATCAAAGCAATTTATTTGAAATCTTTCTAACATGTATTGTACATAGCCCTCAGGTACTGAACAGAATATATAACATAAATTGTTCTTATCTGGATGGACCTACACTGATGGTCATGCATTACACTATAAGAAGCTCAGTAATGGCCTGTAAGCCCATTGAGGGGCAGAGATCCTAAGTGGACCTTTTGCTGAATTCTCAACTATGGTTTGAGTTTGTTGAATGACATTCATCCCCATCTTGTAGCAGGCCTGCTCCATGACTCCTCTTGGAGAGATGATGTAGTCCCCAGCTAAGCATGTTCTCTGATTTTTGGTTATTTCTCCACCCCCTGATCTGTGGTCTTTGCTTCTACCCTCCCAGATCACTTTGAACAGAACAATGAGGAACTTAAAGAAAAAAATGTACATTGAGTCTTTGATGTCTGAAGCCAAACTTTCTCTATACTTGAAAACAGGGGTAAATCATCTTACAAAAGGATAGTTTTTATTGCTGCTGCTGAATTTAGAGCACTTCTTTTGGGCGGGGTTATTGTTATTGTATAAATTGAAGAGAACAGAAATCTAATTATAGTAATTAGGGATTAACATGAATGATAATTTCATTAAAAATACATTTTGAGTTTGTTCTTTGTAACTTCAGGCCAACAAAGGAATTGTATATAAAAATACGCTGAAACCAAACTCTTTTCTTAACAAGAATAGTAAGAGGAAGATGGTTAGAATATAACACAGCATGAAAGATTTGCATTAGATATAAAGGAGATTTCGTGAAAGTGAGTGGTGTTAAACATTGGAATGATTTATCAGAAGTTTTTTTTTAGTGCAGTGATTCTATAAAAATTTTTTTAAATGACATTCAAATGAAACACATTTTTGCATTCATTTTGAAGAGCCAAAATAATTGTTAGCAAATATGGATGTTTAAATTTGTAAAAGTAAAACTTTTCTTCTTCTACTTCAAACCTCGATTAATATTCAAGAAGACAGTACCCACTTCATTATTTCATAGAGCAAAGGCAATATTTTATTAATATGTCTAACTAATACTTTCTCAAAATATCTGAGAAATATGACCACATGCAGTAAGAAGATTAAGGTGTTTTCTGGCACCCCCCCCCCCACCAAAAGCAGAACTCTTGACTGCAGAAAACAAAGTTTTCTGTGGGGAGCCACGGGGGCTGCCTTCTGTCCTATCAATCCACGAATTCTCAAATTACAGATCTGCTGTTGTTTTCTGACACATCTGCTTTGCAATGTAAAACAGTGGTTTTTTTTAATAAGCATTCTTCAAAAAGCCCTTAGGCTCCTCGCCTTTGTTTGCACAGCCTGAGAGTTTTCATTTAAAGTTTTCACACTGTTTTTAAAATTCTCCATTTTTGTTTCTAAAATAGTTATGTGAAGTCCATAGACCTCTGTTTTGGCTTCACATTTTAGCTACATGGAAAAGGTGGAGAGAAACATGTACAGAAATTCTTAAGAGTTTCAATAACTGAGATTACTCCGAATGACCAACATCGTTTTCCTCTCTCCTTTGATGTCAAAAATGTAGGCAGAGGAAAGCAGAGATGCTTTGTATATAATTCCTGTCCCTCCAAAAAACAAAAACAAAACAAAAAACCAAAATCTACTATGAAATGAGGAAACTCCCAGGTGAAATCTACTATTGTTTATTCTGGCAACTCTGACAATCCAGTATTGTGGAAAATAGGAATACACAGTGAAATGATGACAGAAGCATATGAAATTCTTCTCTATTGATCACAACAAGATTGATACTTGATATTCTCTCTGGTGACTGAATGGGACCTGCACCCCAGAAAAAGCTCCTATTTTTCCATCTAAAGTATACATTCTTCAATCTGCTTCAAATCCAAACTTCAACTCCAAAAGAAATACCATCCACTCATCCCTTCATTAAAAAATAAATGGATGATTTTTTTTATTACGGTCTCCACTAAAAACACATACATTTGATCTGTTTATATCAATTATGTGTAACTATAATAAAAAAAATTAAGCTTTTTTCACCATATAATGGCACTGAGAAGGCCAGCATGTGATAAATCCATACAAGTATCAGGACTTGACAGCCTTGAGTCTTTCTCTCTCTTCACCTTTAATCCAACTGAATGTTATTTGAATCAGATGATATCCACTTTGATATTCCCTCCTCAGCTCCCTGATGGAATTCCTTGAGAAGACCTGATCTTTTTCAAGGATAAGAAATACCACTTTGTAATTCACTGTATTTGTATAATACATTCTTATGTGATCCAATTTGTCAGGAGTGGGGATAATCTTGTTCTATGAAAATCATGAACGGTCCCTCAGTACCAAATCTTGTAGGGGAGACAGATGGAAGAAGTGTGATGATGTGCCAACACAGTCAACTCCATCCTAAACATCTAACGTGATGGATCAGACACTGCCCAATAAGATAGGTGTCATGCTATAAGCTAACCTGTAAGGGAAGAAAGTTTGGATAAATGAGAGATATTTACGAATAGAAAAAAAAATGGTTTTCTGATACATGAAATAATGGTCTGAGCCTAGAGCTGTTCCTTTGCTGACCTATTCTTCCTATTCTGCTTCTTCAGGCCTATCTTCAATTTACTATAAGAATTCTTTTTTAAAATTTCTCATTCCTCTTCCGGTATCCTCTTTTTCTAAAACTTTAACCTTTTAAAAGTCTGCTTTCTAAAGCCTTGAGTCCTTTCTTTCATAACATTACCATGACATGCTCCCTTTTATTCAATATTTCTGTCAATTCTCTTTTATAAGTCATTTGTTCTTCACTGGTCAGAGTCAAGTACCAGGGACCTGAACCTCTTTTGGGGGGACAGGCAATACAGAAAAGAATTTGGGTTCTAAAATCGGATAAAAAAATATTTGATTTCTTGTTCTACCTTTACTATCTGTATGACCGTAGGCAAAAAGTTATTTACATTCTCTATGGCTGAGTTTCTTCAATTATAAATGGAAAACAGCTTTCAGAATTGTTGGAAGAACAAAATCCTAAAATACGTACGTATAAAAGGCTCAGCACAATGCAGGGCTATAATAAGAATCAGTAAGGTTAGCTATTATGGTTAACTCTACCTTCTAAAGATGACCCTGTCAGAAAGCAAGTTGCAAATCCCTCTGATGCTCTGATTTCATTAGACTAAGACTCACACAAAGGCCTGGATAAATAAAATCCCCTAGTTGTACCAAGCCTTGCCTGTTCGGCAGTTACGTGACCTAGAGTAGGAAAATACTGGCTTCCTCGAGCCAATGTTTGGCTCTGTGCGCTGCAGGACTGCTTCCTTTATTCTTTCCATCACACACCATGGAGTTCTACATGAAATCTGCCTTCTTGATATATACAGTGAAATTTCCTTAATTTCCAATCTAACCTATACCCTCTAATGCAGAATAGGCTTCCCAGTCATGAGTCTCATCTCATCAAGTCTTGAGATCATATTCATCTTCTGGCATGCTACAGAATGAATGTCTGTAGTCCTTCAGAATTCATATGTTGAAGTCCTACTCTGCCCCCCATATGTGATGGTATTAGGAGGTGAGGACTTTGGGAGATAATCATATCATGAGGGTGGATCCCTCATCGATGGGATTAGTACCTTTATAAAAGAGACTCCATTTCTTTGTGTCTTCCTCAATTTCTTTCATGAGTATTTTATAGTATTCTGAGTACATATTCTTTGCCTCCTTGGTTAGATTTATTCCTAGGTATCTTATGGTATTGGGTGCAATTGTAAATGGGATCGACTCCTTAATTTCTCTTTCTTCTGTCTTGTTGTTGGTGTATAGGAATGCCACTGATTTCAGTGCACTGATTTTATATCCTGCCACTTTACTGAATTCCTGTATGAGTTCTAGCAGTTTTGGGGTGGAGTCTTTCGGGTTTTCCACATAAAGTATCATATCATCTGCAAATCAAAACCTCAATGAGATACCACCTCACACCAGTCAGAATGGCTAAAATTAACAAGTCAGGAAACGACAGATGTTGGTGGGGATGCGGAGAAAGGGGAACCCTCCTACACTGTTGGTGGGAATGCAAGCTGGTGCAGCCACTCTGGAAAACAGTATGGAGGTTCCTCAAAAAGTTGAAAATAGAGCTGCCCTATGACCCAGCAATTGCACTACTGGGTATTTACCCCAAAGATACAAATGTAGGGATCCGAAGGGGTACGTGCACCCTGATATTTATAGCAGCAATGTCCACAATAACCAAACTGTGGAAAGAGCCAAGATGTCCATTGACAGATGAATGGATAAAGAAGATGTGGTGTATGTATACAATGGAATATTATGCAGCCATCAAAAGGAATGAGATCTTGCCATTTGCAATGACATGGATGGAACTGGAGGGTATTATGCTGAGCTAAATGAGTCAATCAGAGGAAGACATGTATCATATGATCTCACTGATATGAGGAATTCTTAATCTCAGGAAACAAACTGAGGCTTGCTGGAGCGGTGGGGAGTGGGAGGGATGGGGTGGCTGGGTGATAGACACTGGCGAGGGTATGGGCTATGGTGAGCACTGTGAATTGCGTAAGACTGATAAATCACAGACCTGTATCTCTGAAACAAATAATACATTATATGTTAAAAAAAAGAAGAAGATAGTAGGAAGGGAAAAATGAAGGGGGGGGGGAATTGGAGGGGGAGATAAACCATGAGAGACTATGAGAAACAAACTGAGGGTTCTAGAGGGGAGGGGCTGGGGGGAGGGGTTAGCCTGGTGATGGGTATTAAAAAGGGCATGTTCTGCATGGAGCACTGGGTGTTATACACAAACAATGAATCATGGAACACTACCTCAAAAACTAATGATGTAATGTATGATGATTAACATCATAAAATAAAAATTAAAAAAAAAAAAGACTCCAGAGAGCTCCCTCACTCCTTCTATCATGTAAGAACATAGCACAAACATAGAAAACCAACCTTCCCCAGACACCAAATCTGCCAGAGCCTTAATCCTGGACTTGCCAAGCTCCAAAACTATGAGAAATAAATTCCTGTTGTTGATTAGCCACCCAGTCGATGGTATTCTGTTACAGCAGCCCAAACAGGGCAACCATGGTATTAATATTGCAAAATCTGTCTTGCTGACCACTGATCATCTGGCAGGCCTGGATGCCTTCAGTACCAAAGGAGCCATGTATGCTCCCCAGCAGCAAAGGGAGATTTGGTCCATAAAATGGCTCCAATCAGGAAGATCTAAAAAAGATAGTTTCCTGAAATATTCTCTGGTCACCTAAGCTTTATAGATATTACCACTGCATGGGAAGGGTTTAGATGTTTCCTGTCTTCCTTTAGGTGAATATGGCTCATGTACATCCTAGAGTGAGGCATGAGGTCTACCTTCATTTGCTGTTATTTATCATTTCTGCCAAAAGTGAGCTATGCATTTCCCTTCGTTTTTACACAGAATTTACTGGCTATCATTTCATCTTTTTTAATACATCACAGTCATCCTTGTGATGTACAAGCTGTACAGTTGTGGAGAAATGTCTGCAAGGTTTCTTCAATGTGCCCAGTTGCCTGCCCTGCCATATAATGGCTCCAGGCTGCTATGCTTTTTCACTTCTCATATATTTTTTTTAATAGTTTCTCTCTCTCCTCCCTTGTTGTCGAGCTGTCAGTCAGCTGTCACTTTTTACTGCTGTCAGTGAGCCTGCCTTTATCACACCCCCAATGTGATGCTGCTAATCTGCTGTCAGCTGAGAAATCAGATAATCAAGACCTCTGAAATTGCATTCACAGTAAGTGGTGGGCTGAGCACGGGATGGAGATTTTGAGATACGAGTTCCAGTTCTTGCCCTGTCTATATCTAGCTGTGTGGTTACCAGGAGACACTTAACTTCTCTGAACCTTGGTGCTTTCATCCACAAAATGAGCAGAATCTGTGTGTGTGTGTGTTGTCTGTGTGTGAGAGAGAGACAAAGAGACAGGAAAGGAAAGAGATCTCAGCCAGACTTGGATCCTAACTTTCTCTGGCTACCAGAAAGAACACATGAAACTTTTCTGTGAGTTAACAGAATGCAGAATGGGGTACCACTGACCCTTTAATTGTCAAATTCAATGATATTATTATTTAACCTTACTTTTCTGTGAATTCACTACTGACCATCTTCTTAAAACCCCCTTCCCTTTGCTCCAGAGGATAATTCTCTCAATGTTGACCTCCTGACTCTTTTTTCTTCTCCTTTCAATCCTGGACTCTTCCTCCATCAACCCCTTAAGTGTTAAGAGTGCTAAAGGCCAGTCTGTTGTTGGTTAGCAACAAGCCTGAGAAGTAGCAACCTGTGTGTTGCTAGAAACCAACTGAAGAATGTGTCATAGTGTGTCAAATGCTGCTGATATGTTAAGTAAGATGAGCACTGAGAATTGACCACAGGATTTAGGGAAGCATGGAAGTCATCAGTAACCTTGACAGAAACAGTTCAGTGGAGTAGCTATAAGAGAGAACAGTAGGAATAAAAGTGGAAGCAAGTATAAACAACTCTTTCAGGAGGTTTTGCTACTAACAGAGAGAAAGAAAACAGGCAGTAGCAGAAGGGAGAAGTGGAATCAAGAAATAACTATTTTAAAGATGTAAAACAAATGGCATTTTTCTTATGCTAATAGTAATGACCCAGAAGACAGGAAAACTGATGATGCAGAACAGAGAAGGACAAATTGCTAGGACAGTAGTCCTTAGGTATGCAAGAAGGATGGACTCTTGTGGAGGCAAAGACCTCACACGGAAGCAAAGTCAGTTCATCCATATTAATAGGTATGAAGAAAAAGAATATGCACCCAGAAGCACATGGATGGGTTATAACAATGGGAGTGGGGAAATTAATAAGATGAAGTAGTCTTTATTGGGGAGGCTATTACATACCAGGCACTATGCTAGGCATTTTGCATGTGCATTATTTCCTTTAGTCACTACACAATGCCTATGAGATGATAAAGTATATATAATCATAATATTAAAGAACCTAAGTTCAGGGTCATTACACTTACATAGGTCACAGAGCTAGTAAGTGGTAGTCAAGACTCAAATACATGTATGTATGTTTCCAGTGTTTAAGAGCTTCCCATCCCCAAATGTTTAATACGTATAATGATAGTTTCTTTTTTCAAAAGGTATTTATTTATTTATTTATTTATTTATTTATTTATTTAGAGCGTGAGCAGGAGGAAGGGCGGCAGGGGGGAGACTCTCAAGGAGACTCCCTGCTGAGCGTGGAGCCCAACACAGGGCTTCATCTCACGACCCTGAAATCATGACCTGAGCTGAAACCAAGAGCCGGACCCTTATTTGACTGAGCCACCCTGGTGCCCCAAATACATATAATGATAGTTTCAAGTGATATTCTTTCTTGCAACTATTTTTCTGGTCTTTGAGAAAGGCAAGGCAGTAAGGAGTGAGGAGGGCAACAGGTAACAGCAGTTGCCACAAAGCCCAATATTACTGAAGTCCTATGTAGACCTACATGCTCTGTATTTTAACTGTTAACAACTTTAGAAATTCTCATATTTTTTGCTGAAATACAGCTTTTCCCCTTCTCTGACTAATATCCATTATAGTATACACTATTATAGCACATTGTATTAATAATTTAATTATATCTTCTAGTTTGTTTTTACTTAAATTTATTTTTGCCATGACCAAACAATATTTATATAGGGAGAAAGGTAGAAGCATTCAAAAGTTGTTTTTTTTTTTTTTTTAAATCATCTTGGTTATGTTGCCTTTGGAATTACTAAATATTTTTCAACATCTCAACAAAATAATACTCTTTTAAGACTGCAGGCATTAGAATGATTGTCATTCATGCAAATAATCACTTACTTACACTATATGAGTTTGGGTTGGATAAAGCAAATTACCATTTGAAAATAATTCAAATAACACTCTGGGCTAAGACCTTGCTTATGAATGTTATCTTGGCCACAATATTTCTTAACCTTTTTCCATTTAGCTAGATTTATTTATGGTAATATAGTTCAAATTAATAAACTATTCAATTGCCACAGGTGTATTAAACATATGATGTTGTAGGAATATATGAGATGCAAATGAATTTTAAAATGTATTATTTATTTGGAATTCTATAATGGTAATAATTAAGATGTAGTATAATCACCTACTAAATTAAAGATGTACATTTTGAGTATACATTATATGAAAACCTTAAAAACATGTCAAAAAATAAAGTTCATATTTTAAAAATATGGCCTAAAATATAAACTGTGTTTTAACTAATCACAGATCTAAAGTGTAACAATTATATTTTCCAGAAGTTGAAATTCTCTCATCCCACATATTTTATATATACACACACACACACATATATATAAATACACATTATATATGCATATATAACTGAAAATCAATTTTGATCTTAGTTTCACTTAGCCTGACAGTTGTCAAAACTGCAAATAAATGATTCAATGTTTTTCACAAATGACCTATAGTGATAGGAAGCTTGAACAGTAAACAGAAAACCGAATTAAAAAATCATAGGGTCTAAACTTTAATCCAGTCCGTGACAATAATCAGCAGTATGAGTACAAGCCGGTCTCTGCTTCTCTGGGCCTCTGCTTTCTGAACTCCATAAAGTAAGAATTGGGCAAGGTTGTCTAAGTTAAATTTTATGACTCACTAACTTGATTTGGTATGAGGCAGATTTTTCTTCAATGAAATATTAACTAGTAAAACACTCAAATATATCAGCATTAAGAGTGCTGATGAGCACTAGATCCCACAGCAAAATCTGGGTGCACTCAGGAAATCGAGAACACAGAGGGTAATGCTGACCTCCTGCATAACATGCATAGACATTAAATTGTTTCCTGCCTTCCTTTCAGGGACAGGGAAGAAACAGCTGTCCCTGAACTCTTTTTAAGGACATCGTTGGTTACAAACAGCAGGATCCCCAGCTAGTATGAGTCCCACTGAAGTAAACTTTCTGTTCACAAGGGAGAAATATTCCTACTGGTAAGAAAAACCGTTTTGCTAGGTTTAATCAGAAGTGAAAAGGAATTTGAGAATGTTCCCTTTGAGCCACATCATTCACTGCTAATTCAGGGTGGGCCCAGCAACAAGGGTAATAAAAAATGTCCTTAGTAACAGAGAAAGAGAAATGGCAATTAAGTGCATTTGTAACCTAATACAGAAGACCTCTTTATTAAGATAATATAAATAATAAAAAATGGAAGAAGGAAAAAAAATGGAAGAAAATAGCACGGGAAACGAAAGTAACCCAAGCGGTGAAATTTAACACTGACTTACTTAGAACAGTTGCTATATACATATAAACCCAAGGGCATAAGCTGAATGCAAAGGTTGAGATATATGCTTGACAATGACTTCTGTAACAAAACAACAAATAAAGAAACAAAACAGTAGGTGTCAAAAAAGCCAAAGCAGCTTGCTTGAGGAAACCAATAAATAACACTAAAGAAAGGATGAACTCAGTATCAGAACTAACCATTCAGGGATCGGCTGGACACATGATTATTTAAAATGTTTGTAAATCACAGCATGGTGAAATAGAACTCAATTCTCTAATTACATGCTTACGCTGAGAAGTTAAAATTGGCAAGAACACCACCGATTTCTATACATTTGGGGAATAATTTATGACACAATATTAAAAACGGAGTCAAACATACTGACCTGCTCACATCAGGAAACCTGATGGGAAAGTAAATAACTTGGCACTTGGGTCTGATGATGCTTTCCAGATCCCTGGGTCTGTGATCAGGAATCAGCTTCATAAATTTTCCAATAGAGGTAAGAAATGACTCCATATTAAAAACCGAGTTGAACACCACCACATCAGCCACCAGGCTGGAAAGGGAAGGGATAAAGGCAAAAGATGAACCCACACTCATTCACAGTTAGTTTTTATAAGAACAAGACTTCTGTGTTAATCAGAGTTTATATTGTACTTGGGTTTGCAAAGAACTCTGCATTTCCCATCGGTATTTATTAAATTGCCTCTAACAGATAAGTTAGTTTCATTCCCACTGTATCATGGTAAGTTAGATTGCTGGCATCAGGGAGGAAAGGCAAGGGAGGAATTAAATGATGTATTGGGATCTTATGAGGCTTCAAACAAAGTTTGTTTTTCTGCAGTGTCAGGACTTTCTGTATTATCAACAACACTAAGTACAGCAGGACCTTTTTCTTTGTGGCCCACATACCCATGCGTGATTTCTATGTCAGCGATATACACCGTTTTACACCATACTACTGAGAACAGAACATCTGCCATACTTTTCAGTACCTTCAAGGAGACTAGTTCAGATAAAGCTATTTCACACGAAAGAATACCTTTAAACATGTGGTTAAAGTCTATTTCTTGTTTAATCCTTGCTTCAAGAAACCATTAGATTTTTTAAAGTTCTGGAACTCTACAGGAAGGATTATATGGGATTTCTACAAGTAACTTATTTTACTATTATATTATATTTGGGGTAGTCAAAGAAGAAGGATCAACCACAACACCACGGACCTTCAGAATTAAATGAAATAAATATAATATTATCTATTACTTTTGATGGAAAGATTGTGTTCCTCACTTTAATATTTTTTAAATACAAATAATCTAAAATACATTGTTATAAGGAAATGTGATAACAAATTTAGATGTCATAAATATGTCAACAGTGTTCAGAATTGCCTAAAACATTTTCTTGAAGACCAATGAACACAAATGATAACTAGGAGCAAGCCGGATAAAACCTGAATATGTAGTATGTCCCCTTTATGGGTCAACAAACTGATTTAATAAATAATTGTTTGATTTTCTTAAACGGCCCTCTTTGCTTTAAGCAATGATTCAGTGTCTCAGTGTCCCTGGATCTCAGTAAAATGCACACAAATGTTTTAGTGAGGAGGTATATAAACTCAAATAGTAGTTAGTTTTATTTCACCTTAAAAGTGATAAATCAAAAAATGGAAAAGACACATAAGTCCGTAAGACAGCAAAACACAAATGAAGAGGCAGAGCTTACAGAATAGGAATACCATAGCAAATCTCCTGTTTACTGAGGACAGCCAAAGTTTCTATTATTAATGCACAGCAGAAGGAAAAGCCTACAAAAGGAACTTTGAACTGCCACCTTTATGCTTCCCCTGCAAAACTGCTTTTCCCTACAAGTATTTTTTTTTTTTTTGGTTGCAACTTTGGGGAAATTTGGGGGTAGGGGTGGTAACAGCACGGATAATACAAAAGAATGTCACAGAAGTGCTGACACAACAGCAAGCAATAAAGAAGCCAATATAATAATAGACGAAAAATTGAAGGATGTTTTACAGCTAGTCTGTTTTCACCATATGTCACATATTGTAATAGCGACCCCCAGGTCATAATATACAGTTACGACATTTGTTCATAAGTCAGAGGGTTAGTGAAACCTCTATTTAAGGTGAGTGTTTATGTCAGTCACCTCTGAAGTCCTTAACTGCCACTCGGTCAAGAAAGAAATCCAACAATGCCCACAAAAGCAGAAGTCAGCAAGAAAACTAAAGAAACATTTGAGGAAGCAAGACTCATACTTTTCAAAGAGAATCTGAAACAGGACTGCTTTCTGACACTCTTATTTTTCCTCTGGACAACTGCAAACCATTTTTTTCTCATTAAGAGTCCAACCAATGATCGAGTCTACTTCTTTCGCTCCGAGCTTGTCTATCAGTTTACCCTCCTGAGAAGAGCAACGCCGGAAAACCATGTACGGGCTTTTATAGTCTCATTCCTTTTGAGCAAAAACAATCTTTTATAAAATAGAGAGATGAGGGGCAGTGAGCTAAAATTTTTTTATAGACATCTGCCCTCACAGGGCAGGCAACCCAACTACTTACGCTCTTAAAAACCCAGTCTATGCTAAATTAAAGATCCAAGACAGCCTACAGAAATATTCTTCTCATGCATTTCAGCTCCGATATGAGTGGGTGTAACTTCCATTAACTTTAAAGCCACCCATAAAGGGAAAAACAGACTTAATTTTTTTCCCCAGTTATTTCTCAGGGGTAATAAACACACACTATCAGGGGAAAAGAATGATGCTAATTCAAGAAATGAAAAGAATATTACAAATGTTTTCCATATTGATAAAGCACAAAATGATATTATTTTTGTTTTTAAAACATATTTCCCTTCTCTGTTTCAATATAAAATAAAGTATTTTAATTTTATTATGAAATTTTAAAACGGTTGCGTTTTTATGAGACATTTGACGTGAAGCAGTTCCACTCTATTTTGATAGTGCTGCTACTTCACAATAGAAGCAGCTTGTAAAAATGATTGCAGGAAAACATTTACGAAATGCTCAAAACACAGAAATATTACCATATAGCTATGGAATATGCTTGTAAGAGTTGGGAGTCTGTTTAAACACACCATCAATCCCAACTGCTAATAACTATTTTAAAAAGGTGAGTAAGATGTACCCAATCACAGCCAACCTGATTCTATTTGATTGCTACAGTTATGTGAGTAGGATCCAATCACAAAACCGTTTCAGAGTTGTTATTAACTTCTTTCATTAACTAAGCTTCAAGAGATACACTTTGTTGAAGTAACAACAGAGAAGGACCATCACCTTTGAAATGTCATGGTATTTTAAGGCTGTGCAATTTCAGAAGACTCAATGAGGGGAAAAGAAAAAAAAACCCAACCACCTAAAGATTCATTTTCCATAGTTTTCTCTTATAAACAATAAGAAAAAAAGAGGACAAAACCCCCTTGCTCTATTATGCTCTAATTTCTCTTTCTTCCTCTATAAATTTCTATATATATTGAAAGTGGTTGGTAAATGAGACTTGACTAACCGCTCTTTTCTAAAAGTACCCCTTAAACAATACATGATGGAATCAAGGGGGGAAGAAGGTCTCGTGTCAACACTGTGATTCTATTTTAAATGTTGTAGAAAATAGTCAGATAACTAGTTCAACATATAATTAGATTGTTACCTGTGAGTATTTTATAAAAGGATTGGCTGTTCTCCTCTATATACATATATTGCAAAGGCACAAGCAGTTACTACCGTGGAAGGTATGTTTACACATACGCCCCCACGTTAAGGTGTTTTTAAAATAAGTGTACAGTAGGTCTCCAGATTTAAAAGCTAACTATCTATAAAGAAAATGGTGGTAAAGGACTAAATATAATGATACATTCTATACCTACCATGAGAGAATTTGGTTGTATCCATATTGGAAATCCCTCTCCTGATATTTCTTGACAGGATATATCAATTGGTTCTCATGGAAGTACAGAATCTTTTTCAATTTCCCAAGGTCGGGCCGAAGGGCGGCCAGTTCGGTCAGGTTCAGCACTGAGCTTGCAAAGAGGATCCTAGGAAACAAGGAAATTAAAGTTTACTGTCCCAAGCATGCCTGAAGTGGTCATCCTTCACCCTTCTCCCCTTTTCCCTCTTCCTACCCCAAGAAAAACATATCCCCTATAGGGACACATCAATAGTTAAGCCTTAATACCATGTAGCAGCATTCTAAGTTTTGATCTCTTAAAAATCAGCTGCTAAGAACTATAAAAGCCCCGAATCTCATTGGTCTTCTCAGCTCAGTTACTGAGAGATGCAAAAAAAAAAAAAGAAAGAAAGAAAGAAAAGAAAAAAGAAAAAAAAAAGCCGGATGGATTTTATTGAAAAAGGCAAGAAAAGCGCTATCTGAAGGACAAATGGAACAAAGATAAGGCTGACTGGGGAATACTTTGCTTGCCAGTTTCATTACACTTCACTTCTTTATGCAACAAACTACTGAAATTCAATATACGAGCAGGAATGGCACATGTTCATGTTATGACATAAACCCTTTTGATTTATGCAATAGACTTACCGAGTGTGGTCTTTTTCTCTTGGCATGTTTTCTCACTGTCCCTCCTCCCTCCCTTTTTTTAAACTGCTCTGCAATATTTTGTGTTTTTCTTTTTTCAATATTTTATTCTCCATTACTGGACTGCTAATGGCACCAGATGTATAATCTATAAAACCCCTTATATAAAAACATAAATATAAAAAAGAAGAAAGCTGATTCCTTATCTTTGTGGAAAAAAGGAAACTGAAAGCTTACCTACCATGTTTATAAATGAAAGTGTCTATTCACCCATTCACTCCACAAATATTTACTAAATGCCTACTGCGTGCCAGAGTCTAACCAAGAAGAACAGAAAAGATGAAACAAGAGAGCCCACCAGGATAAATGCTGCCTGCAACAGTGACAAAAACAATTAAGAGAGTAATAACTATCTAGGACAACCTGGAAATGTTTCACTAACAAGGTGTACCACATATGGATACAAAAGAGGGACAAATTACAGTCCCCTGAACGGCTGAGGACATTTAGATGGCACAATTTTGATGGAATGCCACCTTTATAACATAATGTAGCATCACTTGACCCTTACAGCTTTAATTCCCATTCTAAAAAATGAGGTTCAAGAAGGTTAAGTTTTTTTTTTTCTTCTTTTTTTTTTCTAGAATCACACTGGTATAAAGTGGCAAAGCAGACTCCTGGTCTTCCAAGCCTGAAGTACTTTTCATTACACCACAGATATGAATTGGCTGTGGACCACTTACATTACAAATGCTTTTTTCTATACTTAATAAATACAAAATATCATACTTATTATTACCATGATTACAACTACTATAAATTCTCCCTTGCTGACAAGCCAAATGGCTAACTTCAGGTGTTTATATGATCTGCAGCACTAGCCTTTCACATAAGAAGAATGATTACACGGTAAGTGCATATATCATAAATAGGAATTCAAGTGTCTTCTTCATGGACTAAAAAAGGCACATAAGACCAAAAGGCAGTGATCTCTCTTTAAACCCACACTGCTGTATTAATGCCATGGTTTAGTGCTTTGAAGTAAAAAATCTTACAAAGGAGATGTATTTATTTTTTTTTAATTGTCTGTACTCAACTAAAGCAAGGAGAAAAATTATGATAAAAAATACTATATTTTGTCCAAAAACATGCCCACCACCACCACCAAGTATAAGACTTTCTAAAGCTTGGATTGAAAATTCTGAAATATGAAGATATTTGCTTATCTACAAATCTGATCCTTAGTAAAGGGAACAATGAAATACTAATCTCAATCAATATTTTCCTTAAAAGAAAATGGATGGTGACTTGTGAGTCTAATGATTGAGAAATATCCCCTCCTCTCCCTCCATACAACACTACTGCAAACAATTACTCATTCTTAATCATGAGACCCGAGCAAGCTCAATGTTTTTCACACACAAGGCTGAAAAATTCATTAAATGCAGCCCCCATACTACTTATTAACTACAAAGAAAAAATGGTACCTTAATGGACAAATTTGGTAGACATCAATTTACCCAAGTCATCAAACTTAATATGAACAATAATAGGACAAGTGATATGTATTTTCCAATGTGGTACACTGACAAAGATACAAATCACCAATGTAGTATTCCTGCCAAAAATGCCTGACCTGAATTTGGTCATGAGGAGACAATCAGATAAATATTCTGCAAAATAACAGGGCTTGATATCCAAAAATGTCAATGTCATAAAGGGAAAAAAATCTAGATTAAAGGAAAATAAAGAGATACCAAAACAAAATACAATGTGTGATTCTTGACTGGATACTAGATGGGGAAAAGACAGTTATAAATGGCATTACAGGGACAAAAACTCTGAATATGGACTTAATATAAGACTGTACATTTTTATCAATCTTAAATTTCTCAAGTGTAATAATTTTATTATGGTCATGGATGAGAATATACTTATTCTTGGGAGACACAATGAATTATTTACATGTGAAGTGTCACCATGTCTACAACTAATTCTTACATGGTTCAGTTAAAAGGCTACTAATAATAATAAATATTCATATGTATATATTTGCATAGAGATAAAAATGGATAAAATGTTAACAATTGATTAATCTAAATTAATGGTATATTGTAATTCAGTGATCTAGTCTTCCAATTGTTGTTCAGTTATACATTTACAAAACCATAAATTTGAGGAAATATGCATTAAATGGCAGTGAGTAGAAGGGAAAAACACATTCCATAAACAATAAACCCATTATATATGTGTTTCTAGTCATAATCCAATTGTTAATTTCCAACATGAGAATTATCCTCAGGATGGACCATCTGTAGCAAATGTTTAGCCAAGGAGAGTCCTTCACTCTACTCCTACCATACACCTCCTCTCCTTACCCTACCTGCTAGCTGATCCATAATTAAGGAATCCAGATCTAAAATTGAGCCTTCCAAATAAAACCTCCTAAATGAAAGAATGTAATACATTCAGAAGTGAAACCGCAATGACTTTCATAATATTAACCATTTGGGATGGCCCACACCAACACTTCCTTCAGTTTGTTCAATCATTAACAGGAAAATCATTTTATTTTTATAACTGATCTTGAAATAGCCCTCACTACTTCTAAATTGTGGAAATTATCTCCAGCATTAGGAAAACATTTCTTCTTTATTTTTTCACTTGTAAAACAGTAAATTGGACAACAAGCAGTTCCATAAATACTCAAGTCAAGGGCACCCCCCCCAAAAAAAGCAATGAATATGCCCACGAAAGGAACACAGGTAAGATTCATAGGCAATTTTTACTTTACCCCCTTCCAACAATTAAAAAAAAAGTTAATACAATGAATGGCTTCATTCGATCAGCAGCTAACCCCTCGGCTTCCAATGTTCTTCTTGCGTCAGGTATTATTTAAGCAATAAATCCTAACAAGGTGAGCTTTATCATCCCACACTGTGTCTCTGACAGGAAAGGGCGCAAGGTGATAGCAAAAACCACTAGGAACAAGATAATTCCTGACAGCTGCTGCCCGAACACAAGTTAAATTGAACAGTTTATCTCAGCATGAAGATGTTATAAGGTTTTATGTTTAATATTTTTAAAATAACATAAAAACCAGAGAAAGCGGTTGTGCAATCTTTCACAAACATGACATGGTACAATCACTGTGTAAGCTGTATTAATACTTATTCCCATGCTACTACAGAATTAAGCTGTTTTTAGACCACCAAAGAGCTTTAAATTGCAACTTTTGTCTCTGTAAGAGAAACCTGTATTTAAAATGTCTGCTAAATTCAAATTAACGGCTACATCATTAGCTTATACCATCTCACCAAAAGTATTAAGTAAGCTGCTATTATAATCGTCTAACCAAAATGCTCTGTGCTCCAACCACATTAACACCGTTCTATAGTGGGGTTGTATCCATACACATGTTTCAATTGTTTCCAATACACACTACATCTACAATCTGAGTCATATTTGCTTAAGGAATCCAAAATCATTCAACATAATGAAATTCAAAATTAGAGATTTTATACTTGCTGGCTCAGTTTGAATAAACTAGTTATTTGGCTTTTACTCTATTCTCTCAATACATAAAAAGAGATGCTGAAATATACCTAAGCAATGTAGGAATGGGACCACTATTATCACAGTGCATACTTTTATTATCTTAAAGGGTATGGAAGGGCAGTGAAATGAGAAACAGTAAACAGACATTCAATATTCCAACCACCACCATGCAATCTAGTAATAATACTTCATGAACTAAGTTATCTCAATCTCACTCCATGAAATCTTTTCAATGGCCCCTTCTGCCCCACAAAACCATTTAGCAATTTTATCACATAAAAAGATATAGTACACAATTTAACACGGATCCTAGTTTGGGTTGAATTCTTAAATAATTCTTTGCAGGGCTTCAGTAGGCCTTTGACAAAAGAGTAAATTCCATTCTTCCAGTTGTGTCTCCTTGCTCAATACCTAAACTCCTTGTCTAGATTCATGTTGCTCAGCCTCATTACCAAAGTCTTTGTTGTTCCATTGATGCTTATCTTGGTTCTTGTTCCTTGATATAGACTCTCTAGGATTCTAGATCCTATACTTTCTGTGATATGGTGTTTTCTGTGATGATGGAAATGTTTTATACCTGTATGTAGTATCCAATATAGCAGCAACTAGCTACGTATGGTTATGGAGCACTTGAAATGTAGCTAGTGCAATGGAGGAACTAAATTTTAAACTGACTTGAACTTGATTCATTTAAGCTTAAATGAAATAGCTATAAAGTAATGGGTACTGTATGGGAAAGCACAGCTGTGAATGGACCAGATTTCCTCAATCCAACACTTCACCCATGATACCTGAATGCAATTCCTCACTGAACTGATTTTCTTAGACCCCTGACCTGCTTGTGATAACCTAATTTCTAAGTTCCTCCTGACTTGCTGAATTTCACCTACCTAATTCTGGAATGGCATTATTTCTTTTTCCTCCTGATAATTAGAAAGCATGTGTTCACAACAGAAAATGTTTTAAGTACAAAAAATATAAATTAAGTGAGTATCACCTGCAACCACCCCCAAAAAAGAAATAGCCACTATTTTCATTCTGGTGCTCATTTAGCCAGTATATGTTGAACATCCATTATTTGCAAGGCACTATGTTAAATGATGGACATAAGATGGAAAATAAAGTAGCTAAGGCAAAAAGAAAATTGGCAGGTGGGGGGACTGAATAAGGAGCAAGGAGGCTGAAGCAATTTGTTCAATGAGAAAGTGGACAGAGAAGAGGCTAAGGAAATTTGGAACCCTTTGGAAGAAAAACTCTTATTATGAAAATAATTTTGGATATTATGGTTAAGAGCAATGGGAAAGAGACTGAGGATTTTTAAGAAGGGAAATGACAAAGTTATACATGCATATTGGGTATATTCACTTTTATGCTTTTCACTTTGTAGTGTATATACATTATTGCCATTACTACATAGATTTTTTTTTCTTTTGCTTCTAATACTTAACATGCTGTTTTACTATGTTAAAAATTATTTCTGAAATATGGTTTTTAACAGATTTCATGATGTGATGATGTGTCACAGTATCTTCAACCAGCTCATGACTCTTATATTCATCTATCTATAAAGTTTAAAATTTTTCTTGTATAACCTCTTATATTTCTATTACATTTGTTTATGTATTTCATGAGCTGTTTTATTGCTTTTTAGTAGCAGAAAACTTTACGCTGACTACCGCATGGGAAACAGACTGTAAGGAATCTTTTCAGAAGACAGGAGAACAGTCAGGGGAAGAGAAAAGAAGTGATGGTAGCTTGGGTCAAGATGGTAGTGCTGGAGGCGAGGAGAAGGGGCCGACGGCAGGGTTTGCTGATGAACCGGATGTAAGACATGAAAGAGAGGAGCACTATCGTTTCCTTCACTTTGTCACTTCCAGAGTGTGGTGATAATGTTCTAATATAATAGGAGCTCAATAACACATACATGCATAAATGAAAATTATTTCCAAACCCTTCAAAAGTCTTTGGCTTAAATATATATTTCTTTAATTTGTAAAACCTGTGTAGAATGATAACAGAGTTCTAATATTCATTAATCGATATGCAAAATTCATCTTAACACACTATGCTTTAGTTGTCAGCTACTTCATCTTAATTAGACCATTTCAACTGCACGTTTAAATGCTATGGATTTTCAAAAACCTTCAAG
The DNA here is from genome assembly GCF_002201575.2 of Neomonachus schauinslandi. Lineage (NCBI taxonomy): Eukaryota > Metazoa > Chordata > Mammalia > Carnivora > Phocidae > Neomonachus > Neomonachus schauinslandi. The sequence continues at coordinate 108,576,310 of NC_058405.1, forward strand.
AACACGCATAACAAAACGTTTCCATTTGCTAAAACAATTAAAAATACAAGATGGAAGTCTTATCTAAAGGAAAAGGAAATGTAGTCATTTAATTTCCAGGTTCCCGTGATGGGTAATTTACAGGCTGTTAAATAGAGTATCCAGCTTCCCAAAGGCTGTCCCATAGGGTAGCATCAAGTAATCAGTTTTGCTTTCTTCCTCCACCATGTAATGTTCCTTTCCTGTGTGTATCATTATGGCCAGGAGAATACTGTGTAAAGAACACGTGTCCAGAAGGCAGAGAATCAAAGGCTGTAGATAGGACATGTCACTGAACAGTATCTCCAAGGGGTTTCTTAACACATATCCACTCCTCGGTCATCAGCACTCTCACCTGCCTCACAGCTGCCTAAGGAGACAAATTGTATATACACATATATATACACATATACATATATATGTATATGTGTATATATATGTGTGTGTGTGTATATATATATATATATATATATATATATATATATATATATATATAT